>NC_068444.1:22039448-22061948 GCF_023373465.1 Oncorhynchus keta | reverse complement strand
CTCGCTTTTATTTATTTAAAAAAAAATGTTTACAGGGACAGTGCACATTAATCAACGTTTCAGTAAAAGTGCCGGTTTTAGCCAGCCGGCTAATTTTCAACCGCAGTCCCTGGGCAGGTTATTAAAAACAATTATAGACAATAGCAACATAGAACAAGCAAAACATAGCAACATAGGACAAGCAAGACATAGCATACAGACAGAGCAATATAGGACAAGCAAGATGTAGCATACAGACAGAGCAACATAGAACAAAAAGCAGCAAGACAGCCCTTCCCCCCTCCATCCCTCTATCCCCTCCTACCCACCCTTCCCCCTTCATCCCCTCCTATCCCCCCTTCCCCCTCCATCCCCTCCTACCCTCCCTTCCCTCCCTTCCCTCTATCCCCTCCTACCCACCCTTCCCCCTCTATCCCCTCCATCCCTCTATCCCCTCCTACCCCCCCTTCCCCCCTCCATCCCTCTATCCCCTCCATCTACTCTATCCCCTCCTACCCACCCTTCCCCCTCTATCCCTCCATCCCCTCCTACCCACCCTTCCCCCCTCCATTCCTCTATCCCCTCCATCCCCTCCTACCCACCCTTCCCCCTCCATCCACTCCATCCCCTCCTACCCACCCTTCCCCCCTCCATCCCTCTATCCCCTCCATCCCCTCCTACCCACCCTTCCCCCCTCCATCCCTCTATCCCCTCCTACCCTCCCTTCCCCTGATCCCCTCCTACCCACCATTCCCCCTCCATCCACTCCATCCCCCTCACCCCCTCCTACCCACCCTTCCCCCGATCGCTGCAGCTGTACATAGTCTATAGGTAAATAGCTCACCCTTTTTCACCTACCTCATTCCCATACTGTTTTTATACTGTTTTTATTTATTTACTTTTCTGCTCTTTTGCACACCAATATCTCTACCTGTACATGCCCATCTGATCATTTATCACTCCAGTGTTAATCTGCAAAATTGTATTATTCGCCTACCTCCTCATGCCTTTTGCACACATTGTATATAGACTGCCCATTTTTTTCTACTGTGTTATTGACTTGCTAATTGTTTACTCCATGTGTAACGCTGTGTTGTCTGTTCACACTGCTATGCTTTATCTTGGCCAGGTCGCAGTTGCAAATGAGAACTTGTTCTCAACTAGCCTACCTGGTTAAATAAAGGTGAAATAATTTTTTTTTTTTTAAATCCCCTCCTACCCACCCTTCCCCCTCCATCCCCTCCTACCCACCCTTCCCCCCTCCATCCCTCTATCCCCTCCATCCCCTCCTACCCACACTTCCCCCTCCATCACTCTATCCCCTCCTACCCACCCTTCCCCCCTCCATCCCTCTATCCCCTCCATCCCCTCCTACCCACCCTTCCCCCCTCCATCCCTCTATCCCCTCCATCCTATCCTCCCACTCTCCTACCCTCCTGTCACTCACCCTCACAGCTCCTTCCATCAGGCAGCAGCTTGTAGCCTCTGGGACAGGAGCATTGGTATGAGCCTGGGACGTTGACACACTCATACACACACAGCTTGCCTCCCTGGTCCAGCCGGTACACCTCACACTCGTTCACATCTGGGAGGAGAGAGAGACGAGGGGGGAGAGTGGTTTTATTTAACCCCTGAAGTTTTCTGAGCAAAAAACAACAACATTTATTTATTTTCATGGTTGGACATAAAATACTGTAAAACACCAGAAAATCAGCTCAAAGTGATTTTAATTTTGGATTTCTGTTCCCAAGTATTCCCATACATAATAGAGATACGTGATTGTAAAAAATGCAAGCAAGGTCTGAAATTATTGTTTTAGTCAAATATTATATATCAGTCTACAAATGACTTGTAATTATGTTCCAGCCCCCTGACCATCCCCTCATGAAAAAAATGGCCCGAGGCTGAATGTAGTTGATGATCCCTTCCCTAGAGTCATACATTTACAAGGATTGAGACAGGAATACAGGATAGAAGGATAGAAAGAGAGGAATAGGTGGAAGGATAGGGAGGGATACAGTAGGTAGAAGGATTTGAGCTGAAGGGCAAGAGGCCCTCTGTCCAATCTCTCATCTGTCTGGCTGTCTGGGATGGGGTAAGGATAGAGTTGTTTAATGCCTAATTAAGAGTTAGGGGCCAATAACATGACATCTCTGCAACAGCACAAGAGATGGAAATGGGTGCTCCAGGGTCTAGACACATAAACTATGGACATTGCAGCCATGTCAAGCAGCAGACCTGGGTTCAAACAGTATTTGCTATCTTCAAATAGGAAGGTGGAGATATCGCCACCATATTGCTTATAACTATCCAATCCTCTCAGATCCTAACTAGTTAGTGGGTAGGGGCTAGATGCTAGGGGTTGTTTCTGGAAAAGGCCAGTCTTTCCCTGGCAGATGGAGTTGTCCGAGGTACCATTCATATGAAACACAGCATCACAGCGTTGGGCTCTGTCCACTTTGGCATACCCTGATTAAACCAGATTGAACCAAACTAACTAGGCTAACATAACCAAACTAACCAAGCTAGATCACTGTCTGACTGTCTCACCCTGGCAGATGCTGTTGTCCGAGGTGCCACTCATGTGAAAGCCAGCGTCACAGCTGCAGTGTTGGGCTCTGTCCACCTTGGCACAGCGGGGTCGTCGGCTAAACGCAGGGTCGTTCATGACGCTCCACTCAGGTGGCGCTGAACGCGACAGAGGGAGAGGGAGGAGCTTAAACTTCGCCCGGCGGCCCGGAGAGGGCCTGTGCACCACTGGACGACGCAACCACAACCACGCACAAAAAGCACAGGCACAAATACAACCACAGCACAACCACAACCCAACCATGCAGACGTACATGACAATACATGGACAAACAACAAAGACAAGGACATACACGTATCAAGGACTTGACAACACATACACAGACATAACACAACACATACAACAATGCACAGATATCCACAAATACAGTATGTACAACAGAACATCATATGTGAGATAGCAACAAATGGCAATGTCATGCAATTGTCTCTAGGTTCTATGTCCTATGGTAGGGTCTTAGGTGTATGAAGTCTGGTACCACTGACCTGTCTGTGTCTGGTGCTGACAGCTGGATCCACTCCAGCTCTGTGGACAGGTGCACTTGTATTGGTTGACTCCCTCTACACAGGTCCCTCCGTTCTGGCATGGGTTACTGGAGCACTCACTCACATCTATGAACATAAGGGAGAGGTGAAAGAATGAAAGATTTCCCTGACCAAGATGGCTGACCTGTAGTCACAATTCTAGTGTTCTATTTAATTCTGTGGTTGACACTGTTCTAAATAGATACATCATGTCTCACACATGAATGAGCATACTGTTAGCTCTCTACTTATCTTAGTCCCATCTAGGGGCTGTAGGTGTGCTCTCTGTCCAGGGGATGGGTGATACCTAATACAGCAGATTTAGACCAGACTAACCTGGCAGCATCGTTTACAGACAGAGGAAAATTCATTCCTTTCCCCGTCAATACTCCCCTTCAGGTCTCCAGCCTCACTGTTCAAAGTGCTTGAAATGAGACATGAAATGTTTCAGTCCTGATTCATACTGTATAAAGAAGTGTTGTTGTTTGAGCTAAATGGACTTGCACAGATGGGGAATGGATGGATGGTGATTTGTTTTTGTCAAATGAGCATGATGAACAAAGTTCTCCAGAGACCGTTAGCATGGTTTTATTAGCATTATGGTTTTAATGGTTTTATAATGGTTTTAGTTCTTGTAGAATTGTAATGTTAGGAGCCACATGCCTTTCACTGCCTTTCACAGAGTCTGTGTTTATGTACTTGCTTATAACAAGTGAAAAACTCCCTAGAAGAGGTCTGTACTGATTTTGTAAGGAGAAAAGGTTATTCTTCAAACATGGAAACTTATTCCATTGCAACAAAAATGCTTCTTCAATTGGCTGCAGAGTGGACAATGTTATCATTGGAAATGAGAAGAAAGCTGTCTGTCTCTTGAGAGTAGTGGATCTATCACGGGATTAAGAATAACACACACACACACACACACACACACACACACACACACACACACACACACACACACACACACACACACACACACACACACACACACACACACACACACACACCCTACTCTACCCTCATCCCCCCTCCCTATATCCACCATCACCTCTCTCTGAATTGGTGGATTGATTGGAGCAGGAGTACTGGGGGTCTGACACATTTTTGTGGATCCTTTGTTTCGAACTTTCAGAGGCAGGCCCATTCATCCCGGGTGCTACACCAAAAGGTTGATGCCGGAGACGAGGGAACAGAAGACTCAGGCAGCGAGCAAACCATCAACATTCAGTTCCTGGACAATAAAGTAGATGCGCTCAGGGCGAGCATCTCCTTCCAGAGAGACATAAGGGACTGTTACATACTCTTGATTTCTTTCTTTTTGTGCGTGTTTACTTGTTTGATATTTTACTGCATTGTTACGAGCTAGTAACATAAGCATTTCGCTGCACCCGCTCTAACATCTTCTAAACTGTGTACCTCGAACAATAAACTTTGATTAGATTTTTCTTCTGCTAGGAGGAGGAATAACACACATACACATCCCATTCAGGGTGACCTTGTTTGAGCTGGAGCAGCCCCTGAAAGCCAGGCTGAAAGGGAGAAGGCAGCCCATCCCGTGAGCCCGCCGGCTGGCCAACTAAAGGGGTACCAAGCCACACATAAACAGATAAGGGGATGAGAAGAAAAGGCCCATTCTTCATCGTGGCTGGAGCTCAGAGCCCTCACTGAATGAACCCCTCGTTAAAGTGGCAATAAAGGACACAGAAAACACCTGTACTAGACTGCATTCCAGAGGGGGCACATTCCCCGAATCCCCTTCCCCTCTCTGTGTTGGTGCTATTCCCCCATAATAACGACTACGTCACAAATGGCATTATATTCAATTTTGACCAGGGCCCATAAGAAGTGCACAACACAGATAATATGATGTAATTTGGGATGCAGTCCAGGATTGGCAGCAGGGCTACTGTAAGATTACTAGCCCCTTCTATTTTTTTCTGTTCCTCTCTTCAGTCTCTTTGTCCAGGGGTTCCAGAAGGCAGAGGTTAAGTTCATCCATGCTGTTCCTCTCTTCAGTCTCTTTGTCCAGGGGTTCCAGAAGGCAGAGGTTAAGTTCATCCATGCTGTTCCTCTCTTCAGTCTCTTTGTCCAGGGGTTCCAGAAGGCAGATGTTAAGTTCATCCATGCTGTTCCTCTCTTCAGTCTCTTTGTCCAGGGGTTCCAGAAGGCAGAGGTTAAGTTCATCCATGCTGTTCCTTTCTTCAGTCTCTTTGTCCAGGGGTTCCAGAAGGCAGAGGTTAAGTTCATCCATGCTGTTCCTCTCTTCAGTCTCTTTGTCCAGGGGTTCCAGAAGGCAGATGTTAAGTTCATCCATGCTGTTCCTCTCTTCAGTCTCTTTGTCCAGGGGTTCCAGAAGGCAGAGGTTAAGTTCATCCATGCTGTTCCTCTCTTCAATCTCTTTGTCCAGGGGTTCCAGAAGGCAGAGGTTAAGTTCATCCATGATGTTCCTCTCTTCAGTCTCTTTGTCCAGGGGTTCCAGAAGGCAGAGGTTAAGTTCATCCATGCTGTTCCTCTGTTCAGTCTCTTTGTCCAGGGGTTCCAGAAGGGAGATTTTAAGTTAATCCATGCTGTTCCTCTCTTCAGTCTCTTTGTCTAGGGGTTCCAGAAGGCAGAGGTTAAGTCCATCCATGCTGTTCCTTTCTTCAGTCTCTTTGTCTAGGGGTTCCAGAAGGGAGATTTTAAGTTAATCCATGCTGTTCCTCTCTTCAGTCTCTTTGTCTAGGGGTTCCAGAAGGCAGAGGTTAAGTCCATCCATGCTGTTCCTTTCTTCAGTCTCTTTGTCTAGGGGTTCCAGAAGGGAGATTTTTAAGTTCATCCATGCTGTTCCTCTCTTCAGTCTCTTTGTCCAGGGGTTCCAGAAGGCAGATGTTAAGTCCATCCATGCTGTTCCTCTCTTCAGTCTCTTTGTCCAGGGGTTCCAGAAGGCAGATGTTAAGTTCATCCAAGCTGTTCCTTTCTTCAGTCTCTTTGTCTAGGGGTTCCAGAAGGGAGATTTTAAGTTCATCCATGATGTTCCTCTCTTCAGTCTCTTTGTCCAGGGGTTCCAGAAGGCAGATGTTAAGTTCATCCATGCTGTTCCTCTCTTCAGTCTCTTTGTCCAGGGGTTCCAGAAGGCAGATGTTAAGTTCATCCATGCTGTTCCTCTCTTCAGTCTCTTTGTCCAGGGGTTGCAGAAGGCAGAGGTTAAGTTCATCCATGCTGTTCCTCTCTTCAGTCTCTTTGTCCAGGGGTTCCAGAAGGCAGAGGTTAAGTTCATCCATGCTGTTCCTCTCTTCAGTCTCTTTGACCAGGGGTTCCAGAAGGCAGAGGTTCAGTTCATCCATGCTGTTCCTCTCTTCAGTCTCTTTGTCCAGGGGTTCCAGAAGGCAGAGGTTAAGTTCATCCATGCTGTTCCTCTCTTCAGTCTCTTTGTCCAGGGGTTGCAGAAGGCAGAGGTTAAGTTCATCCATGCTGTTCCTCTCTTCAGTCTCTTTGTCCAGGGGTTCCAGAAGGCAGAGGTTAAGTTCATCCATGCTGTTCCTCTCTTCAGTCTCTTTGACCAGGGGTTCCAGAAGGCAGAGGTTCAGTTCATCCATGCTGTTCCTTTCTTCAGTCTCTTTGTCTAGGGGTTCCAGAAGGGAGATTTTAAGTTCATCCATGCTGTCCTCTCTTCAGTCTCTTTGTCCAGGGGTTCCAGAAGGCAGAGGTTAAGTTCATCCATGCTGTTCCTCTCTTCAGTCTCTTTGTCCAGGGGTTCCAGAAGGCAGATGTTAAGTTCATCCATGCTGTTCCTCTCTTCAGTCTCTTTGTCCAGGGGTTCCAGAAGGCAGATGTTAAGTTCATCCATGCTGTTCCTCTCTTCAGTCTCTTTGTCCAGGGGTTCCAGAAGGCAGAGGTTAAGTTCATCCATGCTGTTCCTCTCTTCAGTCTCTTTGTCCAGGGGTTCCAGAAGGCAGAGGTTAAGTTCATCCATGCTGTTCCTTTCTTGAGTCTCTTTGTCTAGGGGTTCCAGAAGGGAGATTTTAAGTTCATCCATGATGTTCCTCTCTTCAGTCTCTTTGTCCAGGGGTTCCAGAAGGCAGAGGTTAAGTTCATCCATGCTGTTCCTCTCTTCAGTCTCTTTGACCAGGGGTTCCAGAAGGCAGAAGTTCAGTTCATCCATGCTGTTCCTCTCTTCAGTCTCTTTGTCCAGGGGTTCCAGAAGGCAGAGGTTAAGTTCATCCATGCTGTTCCTCTCTTCAATCTCTTTGTCCAGGGGTTCCAGAAGGCAGAGGTTCAGTTCATCCATGCTGTTCCTCTTTTCAGTCTCTTTGTCCAGGGGTTCCAGAAGGCAGAGGTTCAGTTCATCCATGATGTTCCTCTCTTCAGTCTCTTTGTCCAGGGGTTCCAGAAGGCAGAGGTTAAGTTCATCCATGATGTTCCTCTCTTCAGTCTCTTTGTCCAGGGGTTCCAGAAGGCAGATGTTAAGTTCATCCATGATGTTCCTCTCTTCAGTCTCTTTGTCCAGGGGTTCAAGAAGGCAGAGGGTTAAGTTCATCCATGCGGTTCCTCTCTTCAATCTCTTTGTCCAGGGGTTCCAGAAGGCAGATGTTAAGTTCATCCATGCTGTTCCTACTTCCGTCTCTTTGTCCAGGGGTTCCAGAAGGCAGAGGTTAAGTTCATCCATGCTGTTCCTCTCTTCAGTCTCTTTGTCCAGGGGTTCCAGAAGGCAGAGGTTAAGTTCATCCATGCTGTTCCTCTCTTCAGTCTCTTTGTCCAGGGGTTCCAGAAGGCAGATGTTAAGTTCATCCATGCTGTTCCTCTCTTCAGTCTCTTTGTCCAGGGTTTCCAGAAGGCAGATGTTAAGTTCATCCATGCTGTTCCTCTCTTCAGTCTCTTTGTCCAGGGGTTCCAGAAGGCAGATGTTAAGTTCATCCATGCTGTTCCTCTCTTCAGTCTCTTTGTCCAGGGTTTCCAGAAGGCAGATGTTAAGTTCATCCATGCTGTTCCTTTCTTCAGTCTCTTTGTCCAGGGTTTCCAGAAGGCAGATGTTAAGTTCATCCATGCTGTTCCTCTCTTCAGTCTCTTTGTCCAGTGGTTCCAGAAGGCAGAGGTTCAGTTCATCCATGCTGTTCCTCTCTTCAGTCTCTTTGTCCAGGGGTTCCAGAAGGCAGATGTTAAGTTCATCCATGCTGTTCCTCTCTTCAGTCTCTTTTTCCAGGGGTTCCAGAAGGCAGATGTTAAGTTAATCCATGCTGCACTCCTATATTTCATTACAGCACCACGGCCCATGGTCTAATAGCAGCAACTATGTTAAGCATGCTATTGATGGCTCACATCTCTGCCAGCCCGGCCATCGCTACTGGCACTAGCCGAGACATTCCAATGTGCATTCCAAATGGCACCCTATTCACATAGGTCTCTGGTCAAATGTAGTGCACTAAATAGGGAATAGGGGGCCATTCGAGACACATCCGAATTGGTACAGTCAGTTCAGTCAATTTGTGCTTAGGTCTCAAAGGAGACGGCGATGTTGATGTTTAAAACAACCAGGAAAAGACCCAACTTGCACAATATCATCTCTGTGGATGGGTTCTAAAGGGGTAGTCCTGTACATATATAAGACGTCTAATTTTAGAGTTTGGCTTTAAAAAAACACTATTGAGAGAGAGAGGATAAAAAATGTCAAATATGTGGAAAATGAGTTTAAAAATATCCCAGGGAGTGAAATAGGTCTATACATCTGTACCTGTTCTGTGGTCAGGTGGCCCCGGGGAAGGCAAATAAACGCCATGGGATTAGGAGAGGAGTCAAAATACAGTTAACCCTCAGAAGCAAAGACCTACCTCTTTCCCTCTCATTTTCTCTCTCCCTCTCCCTCTAGCTCTCACTCTATATAGCACTCTCGTTCAAAATACAGTTAGCCCACAGAGCTAAAGACCCAGAGACTCTGCCCTCCTTCTATCCTTATTTCTCATTCCCTCTCTCTCCCTCTATCTATCCCTTCCCTCTATCTATCCCTCTCACTCTCTCTCCCTCTATCTATCCCTCTCACTCTCTCTCCCTCTATCTATCCCTCTCACTCTATCTATCCCTCTCCCTATCTCTCCCTCTATCTATCCCTCTCACTCTCTCTCCCTCTATCTATCCCTCTCCCTATCTCTATCTCTCCCTCTATCTCTCCCTCTCCCTATCTCTATCTCTCCCTCTATCTCTCCCTCTCCCTATCTCTATCTCTCCCTCTATCTATCCCTCTCCCTATCTCTATTTCTCCCTCTATCTATCCCTCTCCCTATCTCTATCTCTCCCTCTATCTCTCCCTCTCCCTATCTCTATCTCTCCCTCTATCTCTCCCTCTCCCTATCTCTATCTCTCCCTCTATCTATCCCTCTCCCTATCTCTATTTCTCCCTCTATCTATCCCTCTCCCTATCTCTATCTCTCCCTCTATCTATCCCTCTCACTCTCTCTCCCTCTATCTATCCCTCTCCCTATCTCTATCTCTCCCTCTATCTATCCCTCTCACTCTCTCTCCCTCTATCTATCCCTCTCACTCTCTCTCCCTCTAACTATCCCTCTCCATCTCTCTCCCTCTATATATCCCTCTCCCTCCCTCTCTATCCCTCTCCCTCCCTCCCTCTATCCATCCCTCTCCCTCGCTCTCTCTCCCTTTCTCTCCCTTTCTCTCTCTCACTCTCTCTCCCTCTATCTATCTCTCTATCTCTCCCTTTCTCTCCCTCTCCATTCCCCCTTTCTACCTCTCTCTCTCTCTCTATCTATCCCTCTCTCTCTTTCTATCTCTCTCCCTCTCTCTCTCCCTCTCTCTCTCTCTCTCTCTCTCTCTCTCTCTCTCTCCCTCTCTCTCTCTCTATCTCTCTCTCTCCCTCTCTCTCCCTCTCTCTATCTATCCCTCTCCCTCTCTCGATCTATCTCTCTCCCTCTCTCTCTCCCCCTCTCTCTCTCTCTCTCCCTTTCTCTCCCTCTCCATTCCCTCTCCCTCTCTCTCTCCCCCTCTCTATCTATCCCTCTCTCTCTTTCTATCTCTCTCCCTCTCTATCTCTCTTTCTATTCCTCTCCCTCTTATAGGTCAGGTATTTTTCACTCTACACATTTTCCCTCTCTTCTCTCTCTTTTTCTGTTTTTCTCTCTCCTTTTCTCTCCTTGTCTTTCTCCCCCTCTAACCCTCCATCTCTTCCCCTTTCTTTCCTCATATTCTCTTCCTCTATAACGCTCTCTCTCTTTTCCTCTCTCCCCTTGTCTTTCTCCCCCCTCTATCCCTCCATCTCTTCCCCTTTCTTTCCTCATATTCTCTTCCTCTATAACGCTCTCTCTCTTTTCCTCTCTCCCCTTGTCTTTCTCCCCCTCTAACCCTCCATCTCTTCCCCTTGTCTTTCTCCCCCCTCTATCCCTCCATCTCTTCCCCTTTCTTTCCTCATATTCTCTTCCTCTATAACGCTCTCTCTCTTTTCCTCTCTCTTTTTCTCCCTCTCTCTCCCTCCGTCATCAATCTTTACAGGTCTACAGGCCCCTCTGTCTGAACAGACTCCTCTAGATTCTAGAACAACAAAGGGTCTGGGTTGCAGATGCCAGATTTCTGCCCAGTAGTGTTCAGTCAGAGCAGTTCCTTACTGGAATCTCTGTCTGTTAACTCTTCAGTCTGTCTCAATGTATTTATTATTTGCTCAACTCTGAGTAGTTGAGGGTGCACTGTCTGGCACAACCCAATAATTAATGCAGGGCTGGGTTAATTTCATTAGGTAGCATATGAAAGAAAACAGACTGAAACAGAGAGGGACTACCTGGAATTGTCCAATGAAAAACTCATTTTCGTGGTTAAACATTTTTCGTGGTTAAACATTTTACATGACATGCCCCAAAGAACACGGCCTAGATTTAGTTTTAGCCAACTGTTTTTGTAGCCACTGCAGCCACAGTTATATCAGAAAATCTTCATAGGTCAAATTGTGAAGAACAGGATAGGAGTTTAAAGTGATAGTGATGTCAGTAGTAAAAGCTAACCACTAACAGGTGTATGGATGGATCGCCACTGTGCAGACACATACTTTGGAAACACAGCTTCAATACACCACCGCACTCTAATATAACATTAGCACGTGTTAAACATTCCTCCTTACTCTTTATTAATTAAACACCCCATCCCCTCTCTCTGCTGCCCTCTCTGCTGCCCTCTCTGCTGGCCTCTCTGCTGCCCTCTGCTGCCCTCTCTGCTGCCCTCTTTGACCCCATCTCTGCTGCCCTCTCTGCTGCCCTCTTTGTCCCCATCTCTGCTGCCCTCTCTGCTGCCCTCTCTGTCCCCCTCTCTGCTGCCCTCTCTGTCCCCCTCTCTACTGCCCTCTCTGTCCCCCTCTCTGTCCCCCTCTCTGCTGCCCTCTTTGTCCCCTCTCTGTCCCCCTCTCTGTCCCCCTCTCTGCTGCCCTCTCTGTCGCCCTCTCTGTCCCCCTCTCTGCTGCCCTCTCTGTCCCTTCCTCTGTCGCCCTCTCTGTCCCCCTCTCTGCTGCCCTCTCTGCTGCCCTCTTTGTCCCCTCTCTGTCCCCCTCTCTGTCCCCCTCTCTGATGTCCTCTCTGCTGCCCTCTCTGCTGCCCTCTCTGTCCCCCTCTCTGCTGCCCTCTTTGTCCCCATCTCTGCTGCCCTCTCTGTCCCCCTCTCTGCTGCCCTCTCTGTCCCCCTCTCTGCTGCCCTCTCTGTCCCCCTCTCTGCTGCCCTCTCTGTCCCCCTCTCTGTCGCCCTCTCTGTCCCCCCTCTCTGCTGCCCTCTCTGCTGCCCTCTTTGTCCCCTCTCTGTCCCCCTCTCTGTCCCCCTCTCGGTCCCTTCCTCTTTCCCCCTCTCTGTCCTTTCCTCTGTCCCGCTCTCTGTCCCCCTCTCTGCTGCCCTCTCTGTCCCTTCCTCTGTCCCCCTCTCTGTCCCCCTCTCTGCTGCCCTCTCTGCTGCCCTCTTTGTCCCCTCTCTGTCCCCCTCTCGGTCCTTCCTCTTTCCCCCTCTCTGTCCTTTCCTCTGTCCCCCTCTCTGTCCCCCTCTCTGCTGCCCTCTCTGTCCCTTCCTCTGTCCCCCTCTCTGTCCCCCTCTCTGCTGCCCTCTCTGCTGCCCTCTTTGTCCCCTCTCTGTCCCCCTCTCGGTCCCTTCCTCTTTCCCCCTCTCTGTCCTTTCCTCTGTCCCCCTCTCTGCTGCCCTCTCTGTCCTTTCCTCTGTCCCCCTCTCTGTCCCCCTCTCTGCTGCCCTCTCTGTCCCCCTCTCTGTCCCCCTCTCTGCTGCCCTCTCTGTCCCCCTCTCTGCTGCCCTCTCTGTCCCCCTCTCTGCTACCCTCTCTGTCACCCTCTCTGCTACCCTCTCTGTCACCCTCTCTGCTGCCCTCTCTGTCCCCCTCTCTGCTGCCCTCTCTGTCCCCCTCTCTGCTGCCCTCTCTGTCACCCTCTCTGCTGCCCTCTCTGTCACCCTCTCTGCTGCCCTCTCTGTCCCTTCCTCTGTCCCCCTCTCTGTCCCCCCGCTCTCCTGCCCTCTCTGTCCCTTCCTCTGTCCCCCTCTCTGCTGCCCTCTCTGTCCCCCTCTCTGCTGCCCTCTCTGTCCCATCTCTGTCGCCCTCTCTGTCCCCCTCTCTGTCGCCCTCTCTGTCCCCCTCTCTGCTGCCCTCTCTGTCCCCTCTCTGCTGCCCTCTCTGTCCCTTCCTCTGTCCCCCTCTCTGCTGCCCTCTCTGTCGCCCTCTCTGTCCCCCTCTCTGTCCCCCTCTCTGCTGCCCTCTCTGTCCCCCTCTTTGCTGCCCTCTCTGTCCCCCTCTCTGTCGCCCTCTCTGTCCCCCTCTCTGTCCCTTCCTCTGCCCCCCTCTTTGCTGCCCTCTCTGTCCCCCTCTCTGCTGCCCTCTCTGTCCCCCTCTCTGCTGCCCTCTCTGTCGCCCTCTCTGTCCCCCTCTCTGTCGCCCTCTCTGTCCCCCTCTCTGTCCTTCCTCTGCCCCCTCTTTTGCTGCCCTCTCTGTCCCCCTCTCTGCTGCCCTCTCTGTCCCCCTCTCTGCTGCACTCTCTGTCCCCCTCTCTGCCCCTCTCTGTCCCCCTCTCTGCTGCCCTCTCTGTCGCCTCTCTGTCCCCCTCTCTGCTGCCCTCTCTGTCCCCTCTCTGCTGCCCTCTCTGTCCCTTCCTCTGTCCCCCTCTCTGTCCCCCTCTCTGCTGCCCTCTCTGTCCCCCTCTCTGTCGCCCTCTCTGTCGCCCTCTCTGTCCCTTCCTCTGTCCCCCTCTCTGTCCCCCTCTCTGTCCCCCTCTCTGCTGCCCTCTCTGTAAGCCCTCTCTGTCCCCTCTGCTGCCCTCTCTGTCCCCCTCTCTGTCCCCCTCTCTGTCCCCCTCTCTGCTGCCCTCTCTGTCCCCCTCTCTGTCCCCCTCTCTGTCGCCCTCTCTGTCACCCTCTCTGTCCCCCTCTCTGCTGCCCTCTCTGTCGCCGTCTCTGTCCCCCTCTCTGTCCCCCTCTCTGTCCCCCTCTCTGTCCCCCTCTCTGTTACCCTCTCTGTCGCCCTCTCTGTCGCCCTCTCTGTCGCCCTCTCTGTCCCCCTCTCTGTCCCCCTCTCTGTCCCTTCCTCTGCCCCCCTCTTTGCTGCCCTCTCTGTCCCCCTCTCTGCTGCCCTCTCTGTCCCCCTCTCTGCTGCCCTCTCTGTCCCCTCCCTCTCTGTCCCCCTCTCTGTCTCTCTGTCCCCCTCTCTGTCCCTTCCTCTGCCCCCTCTTTGCTGCCCTCTCTGTCCCCCTCTCTGCCCTCTCTGTCCCCTCTCTGCTGCACTCTCTGTCCCCCTCTCTGCTGCCCTCTCTGTCGCCCTCTCTGTCCCCCTCTCTGTCGCCCTCTCTGTCCCCCTCTCTGCTGCCCTCTCTGTCCCCTCTCTGCTGCCCTCTCTGTCCTTCCTCTGTCCCCCTCTGCTGCCCTCTCTGTCGCCCTCTCTGTCCCCCTCTCTGCTGCCCTCTCTGTCGCCCTCTCTGTCCCCCTCTCTGCTGCCTCTCTGTCCCCCTCTCTGCTGCCCTCTCTGTCCTTCCTCTGTCCCCCTCTCTGTCCCCCTCTCTGTCCCCCTGTCTGCTGCCCTCTCTGTCCCCCTCTCTGTCGCCCTCTCTGCTGCCCTCTCTGTCCCTTCCTCTGTCCCCCTCTCTGTCCCCCTCTCTGTCCCCCTCTGCTGCCCTCTCTGTCGCCCTCTGTCCCCTCTCTGCTGCCCTCTCTGTCCCCCTCTCTGTCCCCCTCTCTGTCCCCCTCTCTGCTGCCCTCTCTGTCCCCCTCTCTGTCCCCCTCTCTGTCGCCCTCTCTGTCCCCCTCTCTGTCCCCCTCTCTGCTGCCCTCTCTGTCCCCCTCTCTGTCCCCCTCTCTGTCCCCCTCTCTGTCCCCCTCTCTGCTGCCCTCTCTGTCGCCCTCTCTGTCGCCCTCTCTGTCCCCCTCTCTGTCCCCCTCTCTGTCCCTTCCTCTGCCCCCTCTTTGCTGCCTCTCTGTCCCCCTCTCTGCTGCCCTCTCTGTCACCCTCTCTGCTGCCCTCTCTCTGTCGCCCTCTCTGTCCCCCTCTCTGTCGCCCTCTCTGTCCCCCTCTCTGTCCTTCCTCTGCCCCCTCTTTGCTGCCCTCTCTGTCCCCCTCTCTGCTGCCCTCTCTGTGCCCCTCTCTGCTGCCCTCTCTGTCCCCCTCTCTGCTGCCCTCTCTGTCGCCCTCTCTGTCCCCCTCTCTGTCGCCTCTCTGTCCCCCTCTCTGCTGCCCTCTGTCCCCTCTCTGCTGCCCTCTCTGTCCCTTCCTCTGTCCCCCTCTCTGCTGCCCTCTCTGTCGCCCTCTCTGTCCCCCTCTCTGCTGACCTCTCTGTCGCCCTCTCTGTCGCCCTCTCTGTCCCCCTCTCTGTCCCTTCCTCTGCCCCCTCTCTTTGCTGCCCTCTCTGTCCCCCTCTCTGCTGCCCTCTCTGTCCCCCTCTCTGCTGCCCTCTCTGTCCCCCTCTCTGCTGCCCTCTCTGTCCCCCTCTCTGCTGCCCTCTCTGTCCCCCTCTCTGTCCCCCTCTCTGTCGCCCTCTCTGTCCCCCTCTCTGCTGCTCTCTCTGTCCCTTCCTCTGTCCCCCTCTCTGCTGCCCTCTCTGTCGCCCTCTCTGTCCCCCTCTCTGTCCCCCTCTCTGTCCCCCTCTCTGCTGCCCTCTCTGTCCCCCTCTCTGCTGCCCTCTCTGTCCCCCTCTTTGCTGCCCTCTCTGTCCCCCTCTTTGCTGCCCTCTCTGTCCCCCTCTCTGTCACCCTCTCTGTCCCCCTCTCTGTCCCTTCCTCTGCCCCCCTCTTTGCTGCCCTCTCTGTCCCCCTCTCTGTCCCCCTCTCTGCTGCCCTCTCTGTCCCCCTCTCTGTGTCGCCCTCTCTGTCCCTTCCTCTGCCCCCTCTTTGCTGCCCTCTCTGTCCCCCTCTCTGCTGCCCTCTCTGTCCCCCTCTCTGTCCCCCTCTCTGTCACCCTCTCTGCTGCCCTCTCTGTCCCCCTCTCTGCTGTCCTCTCTGTCCCTTCCTCTGTCCCCCTCTCTATCCCTTCCTCTTTCCCCCTCTCTGTCCCTTCCTCTATCCCCCTCTCTGCTGCCCTCTCTGTCCCTTCCTCTGTCCCCCTCTCTGTCCCCCTCTCTGTCCCCCTCTCTGCTGCCTTCTCTGTCCCTTCCTCTGTCCCCCTCTCTGCTGCCCTCTCTGTCCCTTCCTCTGTCCCCCTCTCTGTCCCCCTCTCTGTCCCCCTCTCTGCTGCCTTCTCTGTCCCTTCCTCTGTCCCCCTCTCTGCTGCCCTCTCTGTCCCCCTCTCTGTCCCTTCCTCTGTCCCTTCCTCTGTCCCCCTCTCTGTCCCTTCTTCTGTCCCTTCCTCTGTCCCCTTCTCTGTCCCCCTCTCTGTCCCTTCCTCTGTCCCCCTCTCTGTCCCTTCCTCTGCCCCCCTCTCTGCCCCCCTCTCTATTCCTTCTTCTGCCCCCTCTCTGTCCCCCTCTCTGTCCCTTCCTCTGCCCCCTCTCTGTCCTTCCTCTGCCCCCCTCTCTCTGTCCTTCCTCTGCCCCTCTCTGCCCCCTCTCTATTCCTTCTTCTGTCCCTCTCTGTCCCCCTCTCTGTCCCCCTCTCTGCTGCCCTCTCTGTCCCTTCCTCTGTCCTTCCTCTGTCCCCCTCTCTGCTGCCCTCCCTGTCCTTCCTCTGTCCCCCTCTCTGCTGCACTCTCTGTCCTTCCTCTGTCCCCTCTCTGTCCCCCTCTCTGTCCCTTCCTCTGTCCCCTCTCTGTCCTTCCTCTGTCCCCCTCTTTGTCCCTTCCGCTGTCCCCCTCTCTGCTGCCCTCTCTGTCCCCCTCTCTGTTCCAACTCGGTCCCCCTCTCTGTCCCTTCCTCTGTCCCCCTCTCTGTCCCTTCCTCTGTCCCCCTCTCTGCCCCCTCTCTGTCCCTTCCTCTGTCCCCCTCTCTGTCCCTTCCTCTGCCCCCCTCTTTGCTGCCCTCTCTGTCCCCCTCTCTGTTCCTTCTTCTGTCCCCTCTCTGTCCCTTCCTCTGTCCCCCTCTCTGTCCCTTCCTCTGTCCCCCTCTCTGTTCCTTCTTCTGTCCCCTCTCTGTCCCTTCCTCTGTCCCCTCTCTGTCCCTTCCTCTGTCCCCCTCTCTGTCCCTTCCTCTGTCCCCCTCTCTGCTGCCCTCCCTGTCCCTTCCTCTGTCACCCTCTCTGCTGCACTCTCTGTCCCTTCCTCTGTCCCCCTCTCTGTCCCCCTCTCTGTCCCTTCCTCTGTCCCCCTCTCTGTCCCTTCCTCTGTCCCCCTCTTTGTCCCTTCCGCTGTCCCCCTCTTTGCTGCCCTCTCTGTCCCCCTCTCTGTCGCCCTCTCTGTCCCCCTCTCTGTCCCTTCCTCTGCCCCCCTCTTTGCTGCCCTCTCTGTCCCCCTCTCTGCTGCCCTCTCTGTCCCCCTCTCTGCTGCCCTCTCTGTCGCCCTCTCTGTCCCCCTCTCTGTCGCCCTCTCTGTCCCCCTCTCTGTCCCTTCCTCTGCCCCCCTCTTTGCTGCCCTCTCTGTCCCCCTCTCTGCTGCCCTCTCTGTCCCCCTCTCTGCTGCCCTCTCTGTCCCCCTCTCTGCTGCCCTCTCTGTCGCCCTCTCTGTCCCCCTCTCTGCTGCCCTCTCTGTCCCCTCTCTGCTGCCCTCTCTGTCCCTTCCTCTGTCCCCCTCTCTGTCCCCCTCTCTGTCCCCCTCTCTGCTGCCCTCTCTGTCCCCCTCTCTGTCGCCCTCTCTGTCCCTTCCTCTGTCCCCCTCTCTGTCCCCCTCTCTGTCCCCCTCTCTGCTGCCCTCTCTGTCGCCCTCTCTGTTGCCCTCTCTGTCCCTTCCTCTGTCCCCCTCTCTGTCCCCCTCTCTGTCCCCCTCTCTGCTGCCCTCTCTGTCCCCCTCTCTGTCGCCCTCTCTGTCACCCTCTCTGTCCCTTCCTCTGCCCCCCTCTCTGCTGCCCTCTCTGTCGCCCTCTCTGTCGCCCTCTCTGTCCCCCTCTCTGTCCCCCTCTCTGTCCTTCCTCTGCCCCCCTCTTTGCTGCCCTCTCTGTCCCCCTCTCTGCTGCCCTCTCTGTCCCCCTCTCTGCTGCCCTCTCTGTCGCCCTCTCTGTCCCCCTCTCTGTCGCCCTCTCTGTCCCCCTCTCTGTCCCTTCCTCTGCCCCCCTCTTTGCTGCCCTCTCTGTCCCCCTCTCTGCTGCCCTCTCTGTCCCCCTCTCTGCTGCCCTCTCTGTCCCCTCTCTGCTGCCCTCTCTGTTGCCCTCTCTGTCCCCCTCTCTGTCGCCCTCTCTGTCCCCCTCTCTGCTGCCCTCTCTGTCCCCTCTCTGCTGCCCTCTCTGTCCCTTCATCTGTCCCCCTCTCTGCTGCCCTCTCTGTCGCCCTCTCTGTCCCCCTCTCTGCTGACCTCTCTGTCGCCCTCTCTGTCCCCCTCTCTGTCGCCCTCTCTCTCCCCCTCTCTGTCCCCTTCCTCTGCCCCCCTCTTTGCTGCCCTCTCTGTCCCCCTCTCTCTCTGCTGCCCTCTCTGTCCCCCTCTCTGCTGCCCTCTCTGTCCCCCTCTCTGCTGCCCTCTCTGTCGCCCTCTCTGTCCCCCTCTCTGTCGCCCTCTCTGTCCCCCTCTCTGCTGCTCTCTCTGTCCCTTCCTCTGTCCCCCTCTCTGCTGCCCTCTCTGTCGCCCTCCCTGTCCCCCTCTCTGTCCCCCTCTCTGCTGCCCTCTCTGTCCCCCTCTCTGCTGCCCTCTCTGTCCCCCTCTTTGCTGCCCTCTCTGTCCCCCTCTCTGTCACCCTCTCTGTCCCCCTCTCTGTCCCTTCCTCTGCCCCCCTCTTTGCTGCCCTCTCTGTCCCCCTCTCTGCTGCCCTCTCTGTCCCCCTCTCTGTCGCCCTCTCTGTCCCTTCCTCTGCCCCCCTCTTTGCTGCCCTCTGTCCCCCTCTCTGCTGCCCTCTCTGTCCCCCTCTCTGTCCCCCTCTCTGCTGCCCTCTCTGTCCCCCTCTTTGCTGCCCTCTCTGTCCCCCTCTTTGCTGCCCTCTCTGTCCCCCTCTCTGTCGCCCTCTCTGTCCCCCTCTCTGTCCCTTCCTCTGCCCCCCTCTTTGCTGCCCTCTCTGTCCCCCTCTCTGCTGCCCTCTCTGTCGCCCTCTCTGTCCCCCTCTTTGCTGCCCTCTCTGTCCCCCTCTCTGTCACCCTCTCTGCTGCCCTCTCTGTCCCCCTCTCTGCTGTCCTCTCTGTCCCTTCCTCTGTCCCCCTCTCTGTCCCTTCCTCTTTCCCCCTCTCTGTCCCTTCCTCTA
Source organism: Oncorhynchus keta (assembly GCF_023373465.1). Taxonomy (NCBI): domain Eukaryota; kingdom Metazoa; phylum Chordata; class Actinopteri; order Salmoniformes; family Salmonidae; genus Oncorhynchus; species Oncorhynchus keta. The sequence continues at coordinate 22,043,175 of NC_068444.1, read as the reverse complement.
TCCCCCTCTCTGCTGCCCTCTCTGTCCCTTCCTCTGTCCCCCTCTCTGTCCCCCTCTCTGTCCCCCTCTCTGCTGCCTTCTCTGTCCCTTCCTCTGTCCCCCTCTCTGCCCTCTCTGTCCTTCCTCTGTCCCCCTCTCTGTCCCCCTCTCTGTCCCCCTCTCTGCTGCCTTCTCTGTCCCTTCCTCTGTCCCCCTCTCTGTCCCCCTCTCTGTCCCTTCCTCTGTCCCTTCCTCTGTCCCCCTCTCTGTCCCTTCTTCTGTCCCTTCCTCTGTCCCCTTCTCTGTCCCCCTCTCTGTCCCTTCCTCTGCCCCCCTCTCTGTCCCTTCCTCTGCCCCCCTCTCTGTCCCTTCCTCTGCCCCCTCTCTGCCCCCCTCTCTATTCCTTCTTCTGTCCCCTCTCTGTCCCCCTCTCTGTCCCCCTCTCTGCTGCCCTCTCTGTCCCTTCCTCTGTCCCTTCCTCTGTCCCCCTCTCTGCTGCCCTCCCTGTCCCTTCCTCTGTCCCCCTCTCTGCTGCACTCTCTGTCCCTTCCTCTGTCCCCCTCTCTGTCCCCCTCTCTGTCCCTTCCTCTGTCCCCCTCTCTGTCCCCCTCTTTGTCCCTTCCGCTGTCCCCCTCTCTGCTGCCCTCTCTGTTCCAACTCGGTCCCCCTCTCTGTCCTTCCTCTGTCCCCCTCTCTGTCCCTTCCTCTGTCCCCCTCTCTGCCCCCCTCTCTGTCCCTTCCTCTGTCCCCCTCTCTGTCCCTTCCTCTGCCCCCCTCTTTGCTGCCCTCTCTGTCCCCCTCTCTGTTCCTTCTTCTGTCCCCTCTCTGTCCCTTCCTCTGTCCCCCTCTCTGTCCCTTCCTCTGTCCCCCTCTCTGTTCCTTCTTCTGTCCCCTCTCTGTCCCTTCCTCTGTCCCCTCTCTGTCCTTTCCTCTGTCCCCCTCTCTGTCCTTCCTTTGTCCCCCTCTCTGTTCCTTCTTCTGTCCCCTCTCTGTCCCTTCCTCTGTCCCCCTCTCTGTCCCTTCCTCTGTCCCCCTCTCTGTTCCTTCTTCTGTCCCCTCTCTGTCCCTTCCTCTGTCCCCTCTCTGTCCCTTCCTCTGTCCCCCTCTCTGTCCCCCTCTCTGCTGCCCTCTCTGTCGCCCTCTCTGTCCCTTCTTCTGTCCCCTCTCTGTCGCCCTCTCTGTCCCCCTCTCTGCTGCCCTCTCTGTCCCTTCCTCTGTCCCCCTCTCTGTCCCTTCCTCTGGCCCCCTCTCTGTCCCCCTCTCTGTCGCCCTCTCTGCTGCCCTCTCTGTCCCCCTCTCTGCTGCCCTCTCTGTCCCCCTCTTTGTCCCCCTCTCTGTCCCTTCCTCTGTCCTCCTCTCTGTCCCCCTCTCTGTCCCCCTCTCTGTTCCTTCTTCTGTCCCCTCTCTGTCCCCCTCTCTGCTGCCCTCTCTGTCTCCCTCTCTGTCCCCCTCTCTGTTCCCCTCTCTGCTGCCCTCTCTGTCCCTTCCTCTGTCCCTTCCTCTGTCCTCCTCTCTGCTGCCCTCCCTGTCCCTTCCTCTGTCCCCCTCTCTGCTGCCCTCTCTGTCCCTTCCTCTGTCCCCCTCTCTTCTGTCCTCTCTGTCCCCCTCTCTGTCCCTTCCTCTGTCCCCCTCTCTGTCCCTTCCTCTGCCCCCCTCTTTGCTGCCCTCTCTGTCCCCCTCTCTGTTCCTTATTCTGTCCCCTTCTCTGTTCCTTATTCTGTCCCCTCTCTGTGAGCCCTCTCTGTCGCCCTCTCTGTCGCCCTCTCTGTCCCCCTCTCTGCTGCCCTCTCTGTCCCCCTCTCTGTCCCTTCCTCTGTCACTTCCTCTGTCCCCCTCTCTGTCCCTTCTTCTGTCCCTTCCTCTGTCCCCCTCTCTGTCCCCCTCTCTGTCCCTTCCTCTGCCCCCCTCTCTGCCCCCTCTCTATTCCTTCTTCTGCCCCCTCTCTGTCCCCCTCTCTGTCCCTTCCTCTGCCCCCCTCTCTGTCCCTTCCTCTGCCCCCCTCTCTGTCCCTTCCTCTGCCCCCTCTCTGCCCCCTCTCTATTCCTTCTTCTGTCCCCTCTCTGTCCCCCTCTCTGTCCCCCTCTCTGCTGCCCTCTCTGTCCCTTCCTCTGTCCCTTCCTCTGTCCCCCTCTCTGCTGCCCTCCCTGTCCCTTCCTCTGTCCCCCTCTCTGCTGCACTCTCTGTCCCTTCCTCTGTCCCCCTCTCTGTCCCCCTCTCTGTCCCTTCCTCTGTCCCCCTCTCTGTCCCTTCCTCTGTCCCCCTCTTTGTCCCTTCCGCTGTCCCCCTCTCTGCTGCCCTCTCTGTCCCCCTCTCTGTTCCAACTCGGTCCCCCTCTCTGTCCCTTCCTCTGTCCCCCTCTCTGTCCCTTCCTCTGTCCCCCTCTCTGCCCCCCTCTCTGTCCCTTCCTCTGTCCCCCTCTCTGTCCCTTCCTCTGCCCCCCTCTTTGCTGCCCTCTCTGTCCCCCTCTCTGTTCCTTCTTCTGTCCCCTCTCTGTCCCTTCCTCTGTCCCCCTCTCTGTTCCTTCTTCTGTCCCCTCTCTGTCCCTTCCTCTGTCCCCCTCTCTGTCCCTTCCTCTGTCCCCCTCTCTGTCCCCCTCTCTGTCCCCCTCTCTGTCCCTTCCTCTGCCCCCCTCTTTGCTGCCCTCTCTGTCCCCCTCTCTGTTCCTTATTCTGTCCCCCTCTCTGTTCCTTATTCTGTCCCCTCTCTGTTGCCCTCTCTGTCGCCCTCTCTGTCGCCCTCTCTGTCGCCCTCTCTGTCCCCCTCTCTGCTGCCCTCTCTGTTCCCATCTCTGCTGCCCTCTCTGTCCCTTCCTCTGTCCCTTCCTCTGTCCTCTTCTCTGCTGCCCTCCCTGTCCCTTCCTCTGTCCCCCTCTCTGCTGCCCTCTCTGTCCCTTCCTCTGTCCCCCCTCTGTCTCTTCCTCTGTCCCCTTCTCTGTCCCTTCCTCTGTCCCCCTGTCTGTCCCTTCCTCTCTCCCCCTCTGTCCCTTCCTCTGTCCCCCTCTCTGTCCCTTCTTATGTCCCTTCCTCTCTCCCCCTCTGTCCCTTCCTCTGTCCCTTCCTCTGTCCCCCCCTACGTCCCTTCCTCTGTCTCCCTCACTGTCCCCACTCTGTCCCCCTCTTTGCCGCCCTCTCTGTCTCTTCCTCTGTCCCTTCCTCTCTCCCCCTCTGTCCCTTCCTCTGTCCCCCCCTACGTCCCTTCCTCTGTCTCCCTCTCTGTCCCCTTCTCTGTCCCCCACTCTGTCCCCCTCTTTGCCGCCCTTTCTGTCCCCTCTGCCCACCCCCCCTCTCTGCCCCCCCTCGGACTGCTGATAAAAGGTATTTACAGTACATTCCAGTGCGTTGTGAAGACAGAGTCCATGGCAGCAGCACTAGTGAATAACAACAGGAGAAGAGGAGTAGTGTGACCTTTACAATTTACAGTGACTGGCTGATGTGAACTCAAGTCATTTTAAAGAGGAACATTTGTGTAGGAAATAGCAAAACTGCAATGTAATGTGTGAGATGGGCTCTGGTTTCAGGTGGACAGACAGACAGTGGACAGACATTGGACAGACACATTGAAACATTGTTCCTAACTTAATGTCAAATAAAGATATGGTGGTGTAATGTGTGCAGGTCCCATCTCTTCAAGTTTTCCTCAGCCCTGCACCACCTAAAGGGATGTGTGTTTGACTATATTGCCCATTTGGACAGACAGACAGACAGACAGACGGACGGACGGACGGACGGACGGACGGGCGGGCGGGCGG